>NC_060271.1:94596283-94641379 GCF_021613505.1 Equus quagga
CTTACTGAGATACTACCATTAATTGACACTACATTTCTATATAGTTTTTCTTTCCCACTGGCCTGTCTTCTACTTATGCAACTGTACCAGACTTTTAATTAGAGAAGATTTGTATGTCTTGATGCCCAGCAAGACCAACTCCTCCTTATCACTCCTTTCCTTGACAATTTTTGTGGCTGTTTTCCCTTGTTTGTTCTTCCAGGTAAACTTTAAATAGTTCTTCTAGCTCCAGTAAAATACCTAACAGTATTTTTTATTGGGATTGTGCTAAATTAATTAATTTACAGAGAACTAACATCTGTACGATGTATCTTCCTGTGCAAGAATGTGGTTTGCCTCTCCTGTTGTTCAAATCTACTTTTGTCTTTCAGAAATATTTTATGATTTTCATTTATATTGTCTATCTGGTTTTTGTATGTAAATGTGAAAACTATTGATTTTGTATTAATTTTATAACTTACCACTTTACTAGTGTTTCTCTGTTTTTAGTAATTTTTTTCCCCAATGATTTCCATTGATTTACTATTGTTTTCCCAAATATACAACCATGCCATTTACAAATAGAGGTGTTTTCCATCTTCATTTCAGTTCTTAAACCTCAGTTGCTTTCTCCTGTCCAGTTGTGTCGGTTAACACTTCCAGTCTTCAGAGAGCTTCTGGATTGGTGAACACCACAAGGTGCTGGGAGACTGGCGCACCTGGAGAACGTATGGAAGTTCTCCACCCCTTCCCATATACCTTGCCCTATGCACCTCTTCCATTTGGCTGTTCCTGAGTTACATCCATTATAATAAATGGGTAATGGTAAGTAAAGTGCTTTCCTGAGTTCTGTGAGCCGTTCTAGCAAATTATTGAACCTGAGGTGGGGGGGGGGGGGGTCGTGGGAACCCCCTATTTACAGCCAGTTAGTCAGAAGTATGACAGGCCCGGATTGAATCTGAAGTGGGGGCAGTCTTGTGTAAATAAGCTCTTAACTTGTGGGATCTGACATTAACTCCAGGTAGATAGCGTCAGAATTGAATTGAGTTGTAGGACTCCCAGCTGGTGTTAGATAATTGGTTGGTGTAGGAAAAAACCCCACGCATTTGGTGTCAGAAGTGAAGTATTGAGAGTAATGAGAAGAAAAAACAAAGTGTTGTAAGTAGTAGTAGAGTGGGAGGAAATGTGTATTTTTCTTCCTATTACTTAGTGTTGGCTGTTTTGGATTGATTTTCCCAGGTGTGTTTGGTGTGTGCCATTTGAATATATAGACTAAAGGTTTTTTAAAAATTTATAATTTTTAGTCTTTTCTCAATTCCATTTTTTCACCCCCTTCTTTAGTGACTCCCATTGTGTGTATTTTTGATCTACTTTGTCTACCTTCTATAGCTATCACTTTCTTTCAAATTATTAATTTTTCATTTCCTTTTGAAGTAAGATTTCTTTTTCCTTTGCATGTCTTATTTCTCTTAAAGTATTATTGACTGTGTATATTCACTGTTGTGTTCCTTCTGGTTTAGTCCTTATTTCTGAAATGATAGGGCTTTTTTCTGTTAAATTATTTTCTAATTTTTTTCTTCTCTCTTGTCTAACCTCCAGTCTTCTCATTTGAGTTTTTCTAATTCTGGTTTAAGTTGTTCTTCAATCTTCTATCATCATCTTAATTTCTTTTAACTTGTTTTGAAATGTGAGGTGATAATTCTCATCTGTTTGTGGACATGTCTCTCTGGCATGCTTTTATTATCTGTAGGGATGCTATTCTTATTCTGTTTTATATTTATTTTTTATAAGATCCCACTCTTTTCTGTTGCTTTTTCTGATAAATAGATATTTTCTATTGTACTGTTTTAATTCCTTTGTCATTCCTTTTACTATATATTTTTGAGTTTTCTTCTTAGTCATTGCCCTGGAGATTACAATTAACATCATAATTTTTAACAATTTAGTTCAGATTAATACCAACTTAATTTCAATATTATACAAAACTTTTACTCCTATGCAGCTCTATTTCCCCCTCCTTTGTGCTATTATTGTCACACAAATTGAATCTTTATACATTGTGTGCTCATCAATGCAGATTTATAATTAATGTTTTATTCAATTTTTTAATCAGATAGGAGAAAAATAGAATTACAAACAAAAAATACATTTATACTGTCTTCTATATTTAACTATGTAGTTACCTTTACCAGTGCTCTTTATTGCTTTGTGTGGATTCATTTCAGCTGGAAGGATTTCTTTTAGTATTTCTTACAGGGCAAATCTCCTGGCAACAATTCCTCTCAGTTTTGGTTTATCTGGGAATGCCTTAATTTCTCCTTCGTTTTTGAAGGATAGTTTTGCTAGGTATAGAGTTTTTGGCTTATAGTTTTTTCTTCAGCAACTTGAATATGTCATCCCACTACCTTCTGGCTCCATGATTTCTTATGAGAAATCAGCTGTTAATATTATTGAGGATCCCTTTTATGTGATGAGTCCCTTCTCTGGCTGCTTTCAAGATTCGCTCTTTGTCTTCATCTTTCAGCAGTTTGATTGTGATGTTTCCAGGTGTGGCTCTCTTTGAGTTTATCTGACTTGAATTTCATTGAGTTTCTTGGATGTGTAGATTAATGTTTTGTGCTAAATTGAGAAGGTTTGGGCCATTATTTCTTCAAATATTCTTTCTGTCCCTTTTTCTCTTTCTTCTCCTTCTGGGGCTCCCATTATGCATGTTATGGGTTGAATTATGTCCCCTGCAAATTCACATGTTGGAGTTCTAACTCCCAGTACCTCAGAATGTGACCTTATTTGGAAATAGGGTTGTTGAAGATGCAATTAATTAAGGTGAGGTCACTAGGGTGGGCCTTAATCCAATATGACTAGAGTCCTTATAAAAAGGGAACAGTAGGACATAGAGATAGACATAAAAGAGGGAAGACAATGAGAAGAGACACAGAGAGAACACAGCCCTTTACAAGCCAAGCAGAGAGGCCTGGAACAGAGCTTTCTCTCACTGCCTTCAGAAGGAACAAATCCTACTTACACCTTGATCTCAGACTTCTAGCCTCCAAAACTGTAAGACAATAAATTTCTGTTGTCTAAGCCACTCAGTTTGTGGTACTTTGTTACAGCAGCAAACTAATACAACAGGGATGTTGGTATACTTAATGATGTCCCACATGTCTCTGAGGCTCTGTCCTTTTTTTTTTTCCAATCCTTTTTCTTTCTGTTCCTCAGGCTGGCCAATCTCAATTCACCTATTATTTTCTTTTTTTTCTTTGATTCTTTTTTCTGCCTGCTCCAATCAGCTCTTGAACCTTTCTAGTGATTTTTTCATTTCATTATTATGCTTTTCAACTTAGAATTTCTATTCAGCTCTTTTTTAGATTTCTTTCTCTTTAATGATATTACTTATTTGGTGAGACATTGTTCTCATACTTTCCTTTAGTTTTTTAGCCATGTTTTCCTTTAATTCTTTGACCACATTTAAAATATTTATTTAAAGTCTTTATCTAATAAGTCCAACATCTGGGCTTCCTTAGGGACAGTTTCTATTGATTGCCTGTTTTTTTTCTGTGTTAGGCCATAAAAACAGCATAACAGATCTTGGCAGGTCTCAATTTTTGTTGAAAACTAAACATTTAAATTATATAATGTGGTTCTGGAAATCAAATTCTCCCTTCTCTCCAGAGTTTGTTTTTGTTGCTGCTTGTTGTAATTGTTTCTTTTTCTAGTGACTTTTCTAAACTAATTTTGTAAAGTCTGTATTCTTTATTTTATGTGGCCACTAAAGTGTCTGCTTGGTTAGCTTAGTGGTTAGCTAGTGATCGAAAAGAGATTTTTTGATCACCTGGAACCAATAAGCCTTCTAGTCTTTGCTGACAGGCTGTGTGAGCATATTGGGGCATACTTTCAAAACTCATCCATGCGGTAACAACTCTGCATTAGCCTTCACTTCCTGCTGCACAGAGCATCAGCTGCAGATGAAAGATTAGAACCTTTCAGGTCTTTCCTGAGCATGCACACAGCCATGAGCATGTGTACAACCTTATACATATGCATGGCTTTCTAGATTCCCAGCAATATGTCAGAGCTTTTCAAAGTCTCTTTGGATGTGTCATTCCCCAGAATTTCCCTTTAAGCTTTTTGGTTAGTCTATTGTTTGCCCAACTTTTATCCACCATCTCAGGCAGTTTCAAAGTTAAACACTTGCTTGTAATTGTTTTTGACAAGCACCCTCTAATGCAAAGGCTTTTTACAGTGGGGGAGCCCTGAGTCAGGTCAAACACAGAGCCTTGCAAGTGAGGTCTTTCAGGGAACCATGGGATAGGTCAAACAATGACAATTCTTTGGAAATAAGGCTTTGAAAGAGCTTCAGTCTTATTCTGCTTCTCCTGGTTGTTGCCAGGCTGGTGGATTTCACCAGGAATGTGGGCTATTATTTCTCAGGGCTACTGCAGAGCTGGAGAGTGTGTGATGGGATTAGGGCAAGTCAAAAATGCCACAAAGCTCACTGTTCTTACTGAGATTCAGCCATTTTTCTTGAATAAATGTACCCCATGCTCCTACAAGCATTTTGCTAATCTTCAAAGTTTTAAAAAAGTTGATTCTGATTATTGTTGTCAGTTTTATCCTTGCTTTTATGGAGGAGAAAATTCCATACTCCCAGGAATAAAACTGATTCCTAACTAAAGAACTGGCAGCACATACCATATTCATAATAGTTATGGACCAGTGACTTCTGTGTGCCTCTGATTTTCCTTCTTTTAAACAGCAATGATCTTATCCCTTTTTAACTGTTGCATATTGGGTTTATGGGTGGCAGATAACTTGTCTCTTTAGTTTACAAGACTTCAGACCAAGAGGAGCTGAACTCAAGGAGTTGAACTTGAGGAATTGCATCTGAGGAACTTCATCTGTAATTGGGGCTGGTTTATATAATGAGATACTTGCCCTCAAGCCTGAGCTTATTGTCATAATTGACAAATGTTTGGGAGGGGCCTCAGAAGGAGAACAATATGATTTGCATGTGGGAGGAATGTAAATAATTTTTGGTCACAGAGTGAGCTCTAAGTTCTTTGACATTCCTCCCATCAAAAAGAGGAGTCTTGAATATGAATTGGCCTTAGTGTCTTTCTTCTAACTAACAGAATGTATTAGGAAGTGATAACAAGAGGCTAGGTTATAAGACAAGACAGCTTTTATGCTGTGCTTGCTTGCCTTTGCTTTTTCTCACTCTCTCTCTTTCCTCTCACCCTTGGAACCTTGCTGCCATATTGTGAGCAAGCCAAAGCCACATATAGAGGGCCACATGTAGGTGTTCTGGCCAACAGCTGTGGCAAAGTTTCATCCAACAGCCAAAATCAACCAATAGACATATGAGTTAACAAATCTTCACATGACCCCAACCTTCAACCTTTGAACTACTCCGTCAGACACCAAGTGGAATAGATTTGATCTATCCACACTAATCTCTACCCAAATTGCATATTTGTGAGCAAAATAAATGCTGTCATTTTAATCTGCTAAATTGGGGTGATTTTTGAAGCAACCATACCTAGCACCAAGTACCCATCACCCAATTCAACCCATAGTCAACATTGTTTCAGTAATACCCCTACCTATTTCCCTAACTAGTTTGAAGCAGATTCCAGACTTCATGCTTTTTCTTTCATTCTTATATACATATATACACAAACACTCCTTTTAAACAACATAAACACATACCTTTATCACATCTAACAATTCCTTAATATTGTTAAATATCTAGTCAATGTTCAACTTTCCCTCATTGTCTCACAAATTTTTTAATAACTTATTTGTTTGGATCAGGGTCCAGTTAAATTGCATATATTGTAATCAGTTAATGTGTTTTTAAATTTCTCTTTTAGAATCTAAAAGCCTTCCCAAAATTTTAAAGGGCCTACTTTGTACAAGGCTTTAGGAAGTTTGTAGAGGAGATAGATAGCCTTTAATTACTTAGTAGGAAAGAGAAATGCATACACAAAGACTATGAAACAAAGTATAATATGATAAGAGTTGGATGAATAAAGTGTTGGGAGATTTGAGAAAAGAAACAGAATACTTTTATCATCTTCATGCTGTAGTGGCTGTGGTGTTCAGAGAGGTCTATGCAGAGCAGAAAACAGACAAAAATAAAGATTGGAGACATCCACCAATTTCCAAAGGACTTCACAGATGTCAAAACTAGCAAGCCAAAGGAGTAAAAATATCTGTTTTTTCATGATTTCCCTTAGAACAACTTCACTTGAGATTATTATTGATTCTTGCGGCCAATTTGAGTTTTAATTCTCACAGTCTTTAGTTCTTCATCTGCAAAAGCTCCTAAGACAATTTGCATCACAAACTCTCAGAATTACTGAGGAGTCAGTTAAAATTCAGATTATACTCTGGGGGAAGTGGATGTGAGAGCAGTTTTACCATAACAAGAGTAACCATAAATATTTTAAGTGTGATTCAGACAGAGAGGCGAAAACTTCAGCAGAAGGAATTTTTGCCCATTCAATACAGTGGTGCAGTTTGTTGGGCAATACCTGATCAGAATTAAGTTCTACTGTTCCTATTTGCAAAAATTGCAAATAATACTGTCTTGACAATCCTTTGACTCTCTCTCTAGAATATTTATAAATCTAAATGAGATGCTTTTAACTGGTTCAGAGGGCAGTTTATTCATACTGTCCTATTTTAATCCCCTAAAGACCCACTGTAAGAAATTGGGGATATTTATGACCTGTGACTAATACCCGGTAATCGTGATGGACAATGACTTTAGTCATTTAAGAGCTACTTGAGGAAGGAGAAAGACCTTCAATGATCAGTAGGGCATTTTTAAAATCTAATAAACTGCTATTACTGCTTCAGTAATAAAAATATAATGGCTTGTTAGACATAAAAATTGCATGAAATTTATTTAAAGACAATTTTGGGGTCAGAATGGGAGATTTACACATGTAATTATCCTGTTGATCAAGGTGAAAATGAATAAGTTGCTTTTAGTAAAAAATGCAAGAGGGCATGCTTACTTTATTCTTTTTATATACTATGAGCCTTGGGAAGACTTAGATATTGGTAGTGGCTGCAATTTCAGAGTAATTATTGTGTGGTGGTAGTTTTTCTTTTCATATCACTCAAATAAGGGAGCTTTGGAGGGATTTGGAGGGGAAGAGGTGGGTGCAGAACTCTAGAAAACACTGGAATCAAATGACCATTTCTTGACAAGCCTAGGTAATAGCATGTCCAGGGGTGATTTGAATAGTCAGAACCTCTTTCTAGTATCTTTGAGGCCAAAAATGAATAGTCGCAGGATCTGGGGCAGCCCATACACTTGCTGGCTGGCACCTTAATTTCGTCTAAAGGACAGAATTTTGCTGACCCATTAATTTGTTCTCTTCACTTTTCTAATGTCATATCTACCATCCAAAAACAGTGAATTGCTAAGCTACCCCAAAGTTGCTATTTTCTTCTTCATATGTTATTCAGTATAAATAACTTTTCTATTTGTATTAGTTATTTATTGCTGCATCACAAATTACCACAAACTTACTGCCTTAAAACAATGCACATTTTTTATCTCATAATTTCTGTGGGTCTGGAATCTGGGCACAGATTAGCTGGGTTCTTTGCTTCACTTTTCCTTTCCTTAATGCAACTCCTTTGTGTGAGTTTGTTATCACGGTGTCAGCCAGGGCTAGGGTCTCATCTGATAGCTTGACTGGAGAAGGATCTGCTTCCAAGCTCATGGGATTGTTGGCAAGATTTAGTTCCTTGCAGCCTGTTGAACTGATGGCCTCAGTTTCTTGCTGGCTGTTGGCCAGAGAGCACTTTAAATCTTAGTTAGCTGTTGGCCAGAGATCACTTTAAATCTTAGTTAACTGTTGGCCAGAAGCCACACTCAGTTCCTTATCACAGGGATCTCCATGGATCTCCCTAACATGGCTGCGTGCTTCATCAAAGTGTGCAAGGCAAGAAGGAAATAGAGAGAGTCTAGTAGCAAGACAGAAGTCACTGTTATGTAACTTAATAGTGAGTATGACAACCTTTGCCATCTTCTATTGGTTAGAAGCAAGTCACAGGTCATGTCCACATTAAATGGGAGGAAATTATACAAGACGTGAATACCAGGAGGTGAAGACAATTGGAGGCTATTTTAGAGTCTGTCTGCCGCAATATTATTTTATTAATATTAAAAGGCATGTTCTTTTAGAAAATGTAAGTGGTATGGGTAAGTTAAAAAAAATCCTACGATCCCACTACCCAGAGATAAAAACCATTATTTCAGTACCTATCCTTCCAGTCTTTTTTTTTCTATTTTATATATTATTAAATTAATAAAAATGTGGTCATAACTTGATACACTCTTGTATCATCTGTCTATCTCATGTAATTCCTTAAACATTCTTGCAAGCTAGTAAATAATCTTGTATACCACTTTAAATGGCTGCATAAATTTATCCTATAATTAGACCATGCTTTATTTAACCCAGAGGTTGGCAAACTTTTTATGTAAAGGTAAAAGACAGTAAATATTTTAGGCTTTAGGGGTCATACAGTTTGTTGTAGCTACCCAACTCTACCATTAGAGTGTGAAAGCAGCCATAGGCAATATGTCAATGAGTTTGGGTGTGTCTGTGTTCCAGTAAAACTTTATTTACGACACAAACTTGAATTTCATATAATTCTTGTGTGTCATGAAATATTATTATTCTTTTGATTTATTTCAATCATTTAAAAATATTGAAACTATTCTTAGGTTGCAGACCAGATGAAAAAAGTGGTGGTTTGGATTTGGTCTGTGGGTCATAGTTTAGTTTATCCTATTATTTCTAGATAGATATTCAGTAGTTCCATATTTTTAGTATTATGATTAATGCTGAGATTAACATCTTGGTAACTAAGTCAATGTGGCTGTTTATGATTACTTACTAAGAGGACAAATTCTTAAAAGTAGAATTATTAGGACAAAGATTATGCACATAAAACTTAGTATATATTGATAAATTATCCTCTGCAAAGGTGGTGTCAAGTTTATACTCCTACCAAAGTGTATGGGTGTGCTTATTTTTCTGTGTCCTCTCCAACAGTAGATATTATCTTTTTAGGAATCTTTGCCAATTTGATAGGTTAAAAAATGTCAAATATTTCCCTTTTCAAAAAGTTTATATTTTAAATTAACATTTTAAAAATGTGTTTCAAATCTGTGGTTTCTTGCTTTCTGACTTTGGATCTAGGTGTCCTAAGATAACTTGCCCAGCTGAAATGACAGGCATAGTCAGGCTGAGAGCTAGTTGACTATTAAGAATCAATAATATTGTGCTAGTTCCTGTTACAGGAGATTATTGATTAGAAGACTGGTAAAGCCTCTGCCTATTTGAGCCATTGGCATTATATCACCAGAAAAAACAAGTTGGCAATATAGACATTTTGTAGTATTTAAGGTACAGAGTTGATTATACCCAAGAAGAAAATATGCTAATAACTTTGGGCCACTTTGAGAAATGGACAAAACGAAAATTAAAAAACTTTAATCTATTATCTATATCCATATCCATATTAATATTTATGTGTATCTATCACAATTTGATTTCTCTTTTCTTCCTAAAACTCAGATATCATCATGTCACTCCTCTTTTAAAATCTTTTCTGAAATTAGACTCCTTAGCATGGTGTTAAGATACAATAAGATCTATCCTTAACTTATTAATCCCGTGTAATGCTGTCTTCGCATAAGAAATAATAAAACGATAATAGCAAGTAGTGTTTATTAAGCCTTAAGCTATATACCAGATATGGTGGTAAGTGCTTGAGATAGATATTATTATTCTTACTGTTTTAAAGTTGGGAAAATAGGTTTAGAGAATGTAGGTAGCTTGCCCAAGATCAAACAGTAAGCAGTTTTTCCCCTTCTAGCCTCACTATCCTAAAAAATTTATTCTTTGTTAATGTGAAGTCCTCAGTTGACTGTTCTATCTGCCAGAGTCTGGCAGCATCTCAGAGGAAAGATGTTTTCTCCTCTCTGACTTGGAGGAGGTTTAAGAGTTCCAGTTGCTTCAGCTCTCTGTTTATTTCAGATAACAGTAATGGAGATGAACTTTGGAGCAACATGCTAATTCCCCTCTTCTGGACACTTGGAGCATATTGGAATGCCCAAGAAGGGAAACATAGCTCCCTACAGAATTTTCTGTTGGATAATAAAATTCTTGAGCAGCTTGCTTTGAGTTGATGATCTTTGGCAGTGTATATATTTTATTTTTATATTCCATGTCAAAATATAGCAGTAATAATTCAGGGCAGAAGGGACGATAATAGATTGTCAACTATTATTACCTTTAATGAAATGAAAGCCTCATTAGAAAATGATGGGGAATTAATGACTTAAGCAAGAAGCCAAAATCCCTACACCCTGCATAAAAGAAATGGCAGGAACATCTCTCTCCCTTCTCAACAACTTTTCTCCCTCTGGCTTAGAGGAAGTGATTTGGAAGCTGAAGAAATGCCCAAGTTTATTAGGGAGAATAATGTGGCTATACCAAGTTCTGGGAATCCCTAGTCCCTGTGTTGTATGTGAAGTAACCGTGAGCTCCATTGAAGTGCCAGTGCAGCACAGTGTACGAGGTTGCCAGTGGCAATGCTTGGCATCTAAAGGACAATTCTATGCTCATTATTAGAAAGTCCTAACTTAAATAGCTAGTACAGCATCTCTGGTCTCTGAGTCCCCTTCCCACCAGGCAGAGGACATTCCCTTAAAAGGATCGCCAGAGGGGCCTTATCACTTTCAATCATTTTCTCACACTACATTTTACCCAGGATGTTCCTCAAGCGGCTCATATGTGAACAGTGTCTGAAATTCCACTTATGACCTAGTTCAGGAAAACCTGGCAAAGGAACTATGATGGTGCTTATTTTTTTTCACCAACCAAACTATGCGGAAGTATATGATTCATTCATTATTCTTTGTCACTAAATGTACAGAAGCAAAAAAATATATCTCAAGTTTTGTCCTCTCTCCTCTTTTCATTCCATTTGTTGAGAGAAGAGTACCCTTGCCAGATTGGTGAGTTTCTCAGCTCCCTCCATAGCTAAAGCTACTGGCACCTCCTAAAAAGAAAGGCACAGCAGCAGCCTTCTCACAAGCAGAGATTTTTGCAGATGTGTTCCTCTCTACTGGCCTCTAAGGACCCTGGATCTCATTTGGTTCTGTTGGCTCACTCTCAGATGCTTGGTCTTCACCCCTAGCCTCTTTGGATCATGACTCAGGTGAATGGTCTGCCTGGGTTTTGCTTTGACTCCTTTCCAAAATGCTGCCTCTCACTGTAGCCTATGGGTAAGTGACAGACCTCTCTGTGCCCAGGCTCCTGGGTTTACCCACAAGGCTCAGACCTCAGTCCCTTGGGCCTCCACTTGCTTGGGAAAGAGGATACTGAGTTCAAAACAATATTGAAGGTAATTAGGGCAGGGGTGATTGAGAGGAGTATCAAGAATTAGGAGGCAATGTTTCCTACTCTCCAGAATTTACAGTCAGGAAAGGTAGATAAGAGGCACACTGGAATGATAATTTATGATTCAGATAATATGATTCATAGGACATTATAGGATGGCTGTGAAAGTCATTCAATAAATATTTACTGTGCATTTACTTGCACAGTATGTTTTTCACTGACTGTATAGTACCATATAGTACCAATAAATTATTATTGGGTATAGTTGGTCTTTTTTTTCCGGGGGTGGGGGGAAGGTTAGCCCTGAGCTAACATCTGCTGCCAATCCTCCTCTTTTTGCTGAGGAAAACTGGCCCTGAGCTAACATCCGTGCCCATCCTCCTCTACTTTATATGTAGGATGCTTACCACAGCATAGCTTGCCAAGTGGTGCCATGTCCACACCGGGATCCCAACCGAGGAACCCTGGGCCACTGAAGTGGAACGTGCGAACTTAACCTCTGCACCACCAGGCTGGGCCCTGGGTGTAGTTGGGAGAGAATATGTTTTTTTATTCCAACATTGGGTTAGTATATGTCATAAGAGGTATATTTACATTAGTGAAATTGACTAACATATGCTTAATTCTAAAGTTATACTTAATTTTTTATATTTAGTTTTGTAATATAATGTTTCAATATACCCTATATATACCCAGCATACCGAATAAAAAAGCTCAAATTAACCATTTGGGGTTTTTTGTTTTTTCGTTTCATTACTTAGACAATAAATTATGCAATACTGAATTTGCTTTAAACTTGAATGATTCAGAAGGCACATTGTAGGCTTGCATAGCCTCAGGGCAGATCGAATGAGGCTGTAGACACATTGGAATATAGATGCATTACCCAGATGTAAGTGGATTTGTGGTAAATATGGTATTGGACGGATAGGAAGTCAAAGTACCTGGTGACAGGGAATTGCAATGAACAGAATGCTGAGTTTATCCAAGGTTTAACTTTATGTAGGGCTGGAAAGCATATGATCCAGCACAACTAGGGAAAAGTACAACTTGTATCGAATACTTGTATTCAGTACAAATGTATTGAATGTAAGCTATATATAAAACACTTGGCCCTGCTGACAAGGTGCACAGTAGGCCCTTCAAAGGGCCTGGAGCATAGTAACTGTTCTCCAAGTTTTCAATGCGCTGAAGAAATACAACAAGGACCCAAGTAGGCAGGAGAGGAAGAGGTAAAGTGTGAGGGTTGTGGGAGGATGCACCTCTTTTGGGAACTGGATAGCCTAAAGGAAGGAAAACTTCCAGAAGAAAGGGAAAAGTTGCAAATTAACTTGTTTTCTAGGATGTAATCCTATTCTGGTCCTCGTGAAGCAAACATGTCCACTTAGTGGTATAGAGGCTGAGATAGAATTATGTTCAGTGACTAAAGTGCACCATTTATTTCTCAGGTTCATAGCCGTTTTGGACAGCAGCATAGTGCTTGAGTGTTCTGGAGCCTTGTTTAAGTGTTTTGTGTAGAGTGTGGTATGTTGAAAAGTTTGGGAATCCAAGATGAGGGGAGGAAGGTGGAAGCTTTCCATGGGTTTGTTCTTTCCTGCCCACACAGCAGGCCCAGACGTTAGAGTCAAAGGGGCCCAGATTCTCATCTTGCCTCTACCGCTCACTTGCCATGGTTCCTTAGGAAGGTCATCTACTAGCTATAAACTGGTCTTAGTAAAAGCGTCTGCCCAACCGCTGCTGTTTCACACCAAGGTTGCAGTTTGATTCCTACTGGATTCATGAACAGAAGCGGAAAAAGGTCATTTGATCTCCAGCAACCACATTTCTCTCCATTGACATGGATAAGTGAGAGTTGAGTGTAGACCAAAGAACAAAGAAGACCAGTCCTGGGAGTTGATAGGTTTTCTTTCTTTGGGTGCTTTATCCAAGCTTCCATTGTTCTCCCTTGGCTCTGTCAGGAAAAGGGAAAGGGGACAGTTTCCTCATTCCATTTATTATATCATATTTGCCAACGCCTAAGAGCCATTTCCCTACTCCTACCCACCTCCCAATGTAGTTAAAAGTTAACTGTGTCCAGTACCCCCACCTTACAAAAATACTGCAGCAAAAGATAGGATTTCACCTCTAATCTGTACTCTCAACAAAAGTAGCAACATTCAGGGCCACACAGCTGATCAAAACTGTCTGGATTATTCCACCAAAAATTTCAGTTTAAATATTTTGCTAGTACAACTCTAACTATGTGCTAGTATTTGCTGATACCAATAAATTTCTTTTGGCTATTTTATACCTTTTTTCCCCCAGAGTTAGTACTCTGGTATAAAATATACTGTATTTTCATGAAGAAAGTTATTTTTCCCTTGTAGAACCACTATAAAGTATTTTTAAATATAGGTATGTTGAAAGTACTTGAATGTTTTTCCCCAGGGAAATTTCTTTGTAAATGGGGTATATCTTTGTAATTTGTAAGTTGTAGCTTGAATGTTTCTTCGTAATTGGGTCTTTGTTATACATGTGTGCATCTGCTATGGAGGTAAATAGGGTACCAGGGTTGGCAAAGATCTGTGTTGGGAGAGGCAGTTTTGTACATGCAGTCTTTGGGCACCCACTTGGCTGCATAAGAAAGGACCTTGGGCTTAGAATACTTTCTTACCAAGAGATAAGGAGTCCACACAGCCTGTGCCAGCCTTCTCACCTTGTGTGGGACTATCTTTCCCTGTTTCATGCTCAAGGAATATTCTTTTGTCTCTGCTTAAAGAGTGTGCATCATATAGCACCTGGCCAACCCCACTGTTATATCTGTTCTCCATGGGGAGGGAACAGGGTCTTTTTTCTGCAGCCCAAGGGAATGTGTATAGGCAAATTTCCCTGCGTTGGCCTCTGGTAGAGACTTGCTGGCCATGGGGGACGGACGCCCACTATTGTAGCTGATCTTGTGCTGTCTCTTCTCTATGTAAGTAAAACATTGTTCTTTCCAGGACTTGAGTGCACTGCGTTTTTCTTGGCTCCTTTAATACTAAGATGAAGTGGGCAGAAGTGTTTAGAGTCCTGCCCTGGGATTGCACAGTAATCTGCTGGACAATCTGAGATTGAACTGGAAGAGCACAGGAGATTTATCTGAGGTTAGCTTGCTGGTATGGACTGAATGTTTGTGTTGTCATCTCTCCCTCTCTCCTAACCCCCCAATTCGTATGTTGAAGTTCTAATCTCCAATGTGATGGTATTTGGAGGTTGGTACCTTAGGAGATAATTAGGTTTAGATAATGTCATAAGAGTGGGGGCCCCATGAGGAATTAGTGCCCTTATAAGAAAAGGAAGAGACCAGAGCCCTCGCTCTCTCTGCATGTGAAGATACAGCAAGGAGGCCAGGAAGAGAGTCCTCACCAAGAGCTGAATCTGCTGGCACCTTGATCTTGAACTTCCCAGCCTCCAAAACTGTAAGAAATAGATGTTAAGTCACCCAGTCTATGATATTTTGTTATAGCAGCCTGAGCTGACTAAGACACACACTCTCTCTCTGTTCTGCTACCCTCTGCTCTGATGCCTGGTTATGTGTGTGGGTATATATGTAATTGACAAAAATAAAATCTTTTGTATGTCATTATTTTAAAATGATGGATTAGAGCCACTGATTTATTTAATTCAATCAGGCCTGAAGGAAAATGAGTGAGACAAAGAGACTTAAGGTTCTTCCTGTGAACAAAGGAATGAAGGAATTTTCTGTGGTGTTTATAGACACCAGGTTGAATACAGTTTCCTATGATGACCAATTAGTATGTTTGAGATTAATGGTTACATTCCACAGGAGATAACATTATAGTTTTGAAGTCTTGATATCTTAAGGGGACATATTACAAATAATCTAGCAAGGACACATTTCTTTTGGTTACAAAATACTAAGTAGGATAGTTATAGATATGGAACAGGTATATAAATCTACCCCAGGGTGGTTTAGGATTCCTATCCTTGTGAATGTTCCCAGTCTTTGTCTTTCTCAAAGAAGTTCTTCTAATGATTATACCACCAGAATCTTGTCTCTACACTACACAGGTAACAACTACCACTGATCTTAACAACTGTTTGTATAATGGACCAGGGATTGAACCAAGTTGCAGGAATTCAGAAAGTTCTTGTCCTCGCTATTTGTTTACATTGTTTTTGTAACCTTGAACATGTCACCTAATGCTTCATTCTTACTTGAAAAACCAGAAGTTGTGCTTCACAGGGGTTTTTTGAAGACTTAATAATCATAAATTACTTTGAAAAATGAAGTGTTAAATAAATGTTGAAGCACATATGTACGGATGTTTATTTTAGAACTCAATTCTATTTGGTCATTATTTCACAACATGATTTTACACTTTCCTCTGGGCCACGTCTTTCCTTTATTCTGAACACAGCTTCATGCCAGCTTTCTAAAATCCTTATTTTGCCAAATTAAAGATTTTGTAAAGAGTGTACACTAGTGTACTGTAGTTGTTTTGAAGGTTAAAAAGGTACAAATTTATTATGAGTACTGATTTAATAAGAGATAATCTTTTACTAAGTAAATGCAGGTTCTCAAATGCCCAGTTTCTCACCAAGGAAGCATTTTTCTCCCAGTAATTTGTTCTTTTGCCAAAATCCTCTATAGTTCTTCAATATTGTGTCGCCAAAACATAGTAAGCTGCTGCCAGCTAAATCTGAGTTTTTGCTCCAAAATATTCTTGAGCTTCTCCTGACTTATTTCTCTTCAGTTTTAACTATTCTCCAGTTGGGCTAGGCTACTCGCTCCTCTCCGTGCGTGTATGGCACCTGAGGTCACCCCATTTCCCTTCTTTGGAATGTTTCCCTGCTCTCCTCTCTTATCTGAGGGTGTCCTCTTCTGCATAGCACAACTCACGGCTGCCCTGACCTCAGTCCCTCCAGGCGGACTTGTCCTTTTGAGTCCCTTTTCTTTCCTTCATCCGTCCTCCTCCCATTTTTGTTTTTCTTAAGAATGGATTGGAGGATCCATTTGGGTGCAACTCTATTTTATAATTCTTTTGCATCTCCTCAATTTCTAAATATATGATTAGTTGGTGGGTGTTGCGGATAAACTACTTGATTCTATCTTCTAGTATTGGAAATAATGTTTAATATTTACCTAATGAGATGATTTCAGGCAAGTTGTATAAGAATATCAAACCATGACCAAAAGATAAGACAGATTAGCTTTTTAAATGGTTATCTCTGGTGAAATTAATGTGTGAATTTAAATTTTGAAATGCTCAATAGAAAAGAGGCCAAAAAATTGCATGTGTTTATTAGTGGCATAAATTTCTTCTTTAGTAGCATCTTTAAGCAGTTAAGAAATGAAAAATCACTAACACAACGTAATTTTTAATGCAATTAAAAAGCAGGAATTGTAGCCCTGAAGAGGCTAGTTCTATTTTGGCAGACAATTGTAAACTTAAATATGAACTTCTCTTTAGCTGTTTGCTTATTTATGCAAGTATTTCTTCATGAATTTACCATTTCTTGAATATGTTATTTCATTCACTCAATAGTTTTGCATTCACTGAAGGCTAAAACAGATCACTAGTAAACAAATTAGTAAAATGATTATTCTACAGGAAATAAGTAGGGGACAGATATGATGAGTCAGGCAAAGAGCATTTTAGAGGAAAGGAATAGTAAGCACAAAGCCCTGGAGTTAGAAGAGCTTCAGGGATGGAAAGGAGACCAGTGTGGTGGTCCACTGTGGGGGAGAGCAAGAAGGAAAAGAGGCGAAGTTGAGGTGGGGGCCAGAAGCCAGATTAAGCAAGGCCTGATAGGCTGCAAGAGGAGTTTGGGTTTTATTTTAAGGGCAATGGAAACCTTTGAAAGGTCTGAGGTGGAGTAGTAACATGATTGGATTACATTTTCAAAAGGATCCCAGTCTGCTGTGGGAAGAATGACAAGAGCAGAAGGAAAAGACCAGTCAAGAGGTTGGTGCCATGATGGCTTGGGCCAGGGTGTCGGCAGTGGAGATGGAGAGGAGTGGATGGTTTTGGATAAATTTGGAGGTGGGACCTACAGAAGGTGGTGATGGGTAGGATGTAGATTGTGAGGTAAGAATGAATCCCATGACTTTTCATTTATATTCACCCTTTCCCCCAAACGAAGTCTTTCAGATCTTAAAGAAACATAACAAAAGGAATATGGACAGAAAGAATAACAAAGGAATATAGAAAAAATGCATTCGTGGCTTTAAAAAATGTTGTGAAGTTTTTGTTTAGAATTCTGAACACTTGGTCTTACAGTGGCTTTTGGCCAAAGGGAACAAAATTATAACGTGCATACTGGTTGCATAAATGGCCAGATTGTGGGATCATTTGGAAAAGTATATTGAAAAATGTTTCTGTCTCTTGAACCGCTTCCGGTTGTGATATAAATTCTACCAGTCCAACTAATTTTATATGCACAGAAAGTGGTACAACTCCATGGGAAATATAAATTTTTCATTGACCAGCAGCTTGTAACTGCTTTAAGTGTAATTACACATTTTTCATTTAAGATCAATTTCACAAAATCGTTTTTATGACCTAAGGCTGCCTTCTTAATAATTGGGTGCAGCTAATTTATTAGGGTTTGCATGTGCTGGTATTGGTATCTTTCTTGCCTGGGTTTAATAGAAACAGGCTCCACATGGATCTGGAAAAGACACTCTGATTTCAAATTTATTTCCCTTGTGCCAATCCAGTGAACCTTCTTTTGTTTCTCAGCATATAGAGTTCTGTAGAAAGCCCACAATAGCCTGCTTTTAAAACAGCTGAGTAGACAAATGAGGATATTTTCCGTTTAATTCTAGGGAAGATGCCCCCTCAGAACATAATTAAATCTGATCCCTCTCACTTGAAGCAGCATGAATAATTCATTGAGTTTAGGCATAATCAGGTTCTAGGCTTTTGGAAATTTTTAGTTGATGTGCAAAGGTTATTTATTTATTTTTTTTTATTAAAGGAAAAGATCCTATGGAGCTGTCTTCTATGCCAAGATGGAAGTGCGGAGATTCCAGTAAGAGAGTGCCGGGGTGGGGGTAGGGAGCCGTGTCACTTTATGCAGAAGGAAGTGTACTTGCTTACACACTTAATTCAGGGTGCTTATTTTAACCTGCATCTCTCTTATACAAATATGAGCAGGAGGCCTGACTTCACTGAGTGGGAGGAGTCTAGAATTAAGGGATGTTTCCTGAAGCTTGTGCTCTTTGCCTTGTGGACTATGAGGAGGAACTTGGCACTTGGGATCT
Organism: Equus quagga; assembly: GCF_021613505.1. Taxonomy (NCBI): domain Eukaryota; kingdom Metazoa; phylum Chordata; class Mammalia; order Perissodactyla; family Equidae; genus Equus; species Equus quagga. The sequence continues at coordinate 94,614,947 of NC_060271.1, forward strand.
TGTCCTCTGGCTCTGCTCTGACTCAGGAGTCCTAGAGAAGTAGCCAGCAAGGTTGCCCAAGGAAGGTCTGGGTGGCCTCCGACCCCAATGTCTCTATTTCCCTTTAGTAGGGACAGCTTGGTGTTTTCAGCTTTATTTCTATGAGAAGTATAGGTCTTCCCCTTTTCTCAAGGAAGCCAACGGGGCATCAGTAGCGGGTGGATGGTCCTTGCTGCATTTCTCCTGAGATATAACAGGCAAGTCAGCATCTCTGGACCTCTCAGCTGCCTCACTGGATGAGATATCTATCTATCTGTATGTATGTATGCATCTACCTGTCTATCTATCTAGAGACAGATGGCGTAGACTAACACCCAAACTCATCAGACTGTGTCCTCAAGGGAAGTCACCGGGAGCAGAGTGAGTGAATGAGGGTCCTGTCAGTCACAGCAGGGAGAGATGGTCGCTTGAAGGACTGTGTGATCTAGCAGCAGCTGAGGCCAACACTGGGCTTGTTTCCTTGGTCTAGTCCACTGGGGCTTTTGGAAGATTGATTGAGAGTTGAGACCTTGAAAATGGCTTTAAACAGTCCCTTTACAACATTAGGCTTCCCCCAACGCTTTGTGGTTAGAATGCTAGCCGTGTGGCTTTGTGACCTGTCCAGGAGTCTGTATTTACCATGTTTGTGGACCAAGCAAAGAACAGTGTGACATCCATCTAGGGCAAAGGCCATACTTGAAATAATAGAGAAGAGGCTGGTGGCTTAGGTTTGAGTCTTACTCTGAAGAGCCTCGTTTGCTAAGGAGCTTGGACTGTCTCCATAGGTAACCAGGAGGGGGCTGTTGCAGAATTTTTAAGCAGGGGAACTGCATTTCTCTGGTGTATGTTTTAGAAACATTAACATGGTTGAAATGTGTGTGGAATTGGAGAAGAAAATGGAAAGCAGAGAAACCAGTAAGAATGCTGTTATCATGCCAAGTGAGCAGGGCTACCAGTGATTTTTCAGGATTTTTCTATTGTCTTATTTGTGGGGATGCAGTTTGACGGAGCTGACTATGCAAAATGGAAGATTTCCTCTGTATTTCCATCATAGTTTAGTGAGTTATAAGGTTAATTATGCCTGTTAATGAATCAACAAATTAAAATTCTGGGATTTTTGTCATCTGGCAGAATCGCATCTCTTTATATTTGGTTCTTGGCCAAAAGGCGTGTTTTTGGTTATCTTGCTTTTCTTCTTGTAGAATTTGAGTTAGGGTCACATAAGAATGTAGCAGAATGTGATTTACTGAGAAACACTAACGAGATGGGTCCCTGGTGCCTTGAAGGAGTTGGTTTATCCATCAAAGCTCCTAACTTACCCCCAGGCAGGAAGTTAGAATTGGGCTCACCTTCCTGGAGGGTGATGAACATGCAGGTTCTGGACCTTTGGTCAGATGCAGTGTGAGAATTGTTATTTACTGAGCCTGTTAAAAAGAGATTCATTTTTTCCTCCCCAGCACCTACCTCATCACAATTCCTGGGATTGCCTGGGTGTGGTCTGAGTTAGCTCAGGGCTAGGTGTGTGGAGTAGCTTCTTAAACATGAGTTTGGATGGAAGAATCTGAGAATTGTGCTCTTAGCTAAAAGGAAGGGGAAACCACTATGTCTCCTTGGTGTTTCTTTCCACTCCATGAATCTCTGGTTTCTGCGGTCCTGGAGTTACAGCTTCTGGATTAATCATGATGGAAAGGGAAAGAAATAGCCCAGTTTCAACACAAGCATGGTGATTAGGAAACGGAATTTTCTTGCTCTTGGCTGAGGGTCAGCTACCAGCCTTGGCTTACTGCTAAATTGGAGATCCCACATGTAAGAGAAGGCTCACATAGGGTGTTCAGCCTAGGCCAGGGGTTGGCAAACTTTTCCTATAAGGGCCAGGTGGTAAATATTTTAGCCTTTGCAGGCCATATGGTCTCTGTCACAACTATTCAACTCTGCCGTTGTAGATAGGAAAGCAGCCACAGTCAATACTTAAACGAATTCGCATGGCTGTATACCAGTGACACTTTATTTACAAAATAGGTGGCGGCGAGATTTGGCCTGTGAGCTATATTTGCTGACTGCTGGTCTAGGCAATAACTAATATTAGAGAAGTGGCTTAAGGTGGAGAGGACTGCGTTATTAGACTATTCTACTGCATTTGTCCTCCTAGTTTTTCTTATATTTGCCTCTAGGTACCTTCCCACAAATATAACAGGAAATTATAGCACCCTCCAAACTCTGCAGCTTGTTTTATTTAAGAACTCAATGTCATGTCAAGGTGAATAAAGGAAGTGCCAAAAGTCGTTATGGGTATGCTGGCAAAAATTGTATTTCTTGATGGACTGGATCAATGCTAATCATGGGGCAGTGGCTGATCACATAAAAAGGGATATTTTACATGTATGTGAGGAATTTATATGTTTAATTCTTCTGGTTTACCCAAAAGAAGACTGGTTCTTGTCTGCATGGCTGTGAACACTTGAGTTTATCTGTTCAAGTCCATTGACTTTCCAGCTCTGGCTTTATCATGCCCAGACGTTATGATGCTGCACTGGGAACCATTAGGTGTTAGGCTCCCTTTCTATTTTTTTCCAAAGTTTAGAAAACTCATTGTATCAGACCCCTCTTATGCATTTCTTCATATTTTCTCAGTCTTGCTTGTCTCTTGCTCCAGCTCTGCAGGGCCCTGAGTAACTTCACCCAGGCACCATCTGACAGTGCCTTGATCCCCACCTGGGGTTTTATAGTTGAACTCTGCAGTGGACTCTCAGGCCCACTCCTTCACAACCCATGAGTAGTTCACAAGTAATAGTGAACTTTTACCAAAGGGGCATGGGAGCCAGTGGATATGTTCCTTACTTTTTTGTTCCATGTGGGATGATCCTGAAATGCTGCTTATACAACTCTCAGGGATGCAGTCCTACAAATCAAGGAATCAGACACACTTAGTGGTGGCCAGTTCAATGAGGCATCAATATATTGGCTTTTGGTCCTTCGGTGCTGCACTTGGCTTGTTGCCCGCTCTTGCTCCCTGATCATACTAATTAAATAGCCACAAGTTCTCTGGCTCAGGCTCTGCTTCCTGGGGAACCCAGGCTAGGTCTCTGCTCTAGGAAGAAATAGCTCACATGCCAAAAGAATTGTAGGACCTAAAGGAACACGTTCAGGAGGGGATCCTGTGGGTGTTTGGCTGGGGTATAATGTGCAGAATAATATACGCCTGTGGGGAGCAACCCCTCAGCTGGATTACTTAGCAGTCTGGTGGCACTAAGGATCCTATTGTTTGTGGTAAGGGAGGTGGTGATCACTCCGGCATGCAGCAGTACTGCAATTATTCAGGCTTTCTTTCACCTGCGATTCACTGGGATGCGTGCAGGTGGAAGGTGAAGTTCCAGGTTGTGTGGTAACTATGTTGATTGAGCAGTATGGGGCATAACAGTTCCGAGGATGGTGGAGTGCTGTGGCTTCTCTTAACTGTATTCTAAGTCTTAAACAGAAATGAAAAAAGGACAATAATAGGTTAGTACACTCTACTTCTAACTGATGACATGCTTTGAAAACAGAAGGCCTCTATGACAGCTCTAAAGGAGACTGTCATCTCCTGCAGCTTCAGGGGAGGCTGTGTTGAATTGTAAGGATCTTGTTGTAAGGGTGGCAGAGCTGCAAATGAGGCTTAATGAATAGCCCTGGCAAGTCTCCTGTGTCGGAGTTAAGGCCCTGAGAGGAAACAAGTGGACCCCCTCAGATGGGGACATCTGAGTGGACCCTGAAGCTTGGGATGGGGGCATTTGGTGGATGTGCCAGGGAACAGTAAATTCTCCTGAAGGCCCCTGGGTAGCGGAAGCAGCCCTGGCAGACTGTGCAATCACCTCACCTGAGGCAGATCCTTGTAAGATGATGCTTATTCTCAAGAGCTGCCCTTTCCACTCCTTCTTAATTTCAAGCTGATAAAGTATGGTCTTAGCACAGCCTAAGTGGGGAAGAAATAGCTTAGATGCCAAAGATATTGCAGGGCCTGGAGGACCTGTGTAGGAGGGGAGCTTGTGGGTGCTTGATGGGGGAGAATTTATTGACACGGGGACACTTACCTGTGACTCTGGGCTCAGTGTTCTGGCAGTAACTTCTGGAATTGGCACAGAAAGCCAGAGGGACTGCCTCTGCTTCACTTCCCTAGTGCCTCCTCCTCCCCACGTTACCGAGGATTCCACTGATGCCTGGAGGGCTTCTTTTACCGGATGGCCTCACATCTTAAGAGTTTGCCCAGAACACAAAGTAACTGCTGGCTGATATTTGTTTTGCCTTATTTTTCTGAGTCCATAGGAGGGGAGGATGGTGTAGTCTGCCCTGCATTTTCTAACACATCCTCGTCTCAGCCTCGGCAAGGAGGCCTCCCTTCTCTGTGAACAGCCTTGGCCCGCAGCCTCGGGAGGCGTTGAGGACGTAACTCACAGCAAGCAGAATGTGGCACTGTCATGGAGGCTCAGGGTTTCCAGCTGGATGTGTGGCATCTTAGAGGTGGCAAAAATTCTGTTCCAAATCTCATCTCAGACTTGGAACCAGGTCCTAGAAATCCCTTATGACAAAGTTACAGGGTTGGTGGAAAACATGAGGAACGTCATGGCAAAGCAGGATGCCCTCTCCTTGCTCTGGCCTAGTGCCTTAGCAGAGAGACGTGCTACCCACAGCTCACGCGTGTCCCAGCTAATGTTGGTGTAAATAATTATTACTTTTCCTCCAGTAATGGTCCTTCCAGCTCATTTACCCAGCAGTAAAGACTGATTCAGCATCGTCTTTTTTTTTAAACCAGCCTCTAGGATTTTTCTATTACTTTTCTTGATCGCGTTAGCTTCATGCTTCAGCTATTCATGCTTCTGTAACTGCATCTGCATTTTTGTCTCCAGTCCCAGGCTGGTTTCAAACAATACCATCAGTATTAGAACATTTGAAGATGAAAAAGAAAAGCTCCAAGTAGACCGAGTGGCAGAAAAAGAATGAGACATCTGGGCTGTCAATAGCTCCTACTGCTCAAACCTCCTGGTTCGCAAATGAATTTATGGTGTGTTTATTCACATATTTTCATTTGTCTTTGTCTCCTAGCCTCCTGCCTATTTTTGAGTTGATGATAAAAGATATTTTTCCCATCTTGGTTTTGGGATGAGCATCACAAACATCACTGTGAGCATCCATCAAACAGCCCTCAGTTTCTTAGGACCTGTTGAAAAGGTGTGGACTTTGTTACTTTGAAACCTATTTGATGAAAACAAAGAAATTTGTGCTTAACCTCTCTTAGCAACTCTTCAGCTGCTTTCGTTCAAAGACTCAGTCCTGAGATTGGCTCTTGTAGTGAGAAAATTTCACCAGAGAAGAAATACATGTGGGTCTGTTGTGCTACAAGTAGACCCCAAACTCTGAGAACTATGACCACATAATTGTTTTCACCTCTATTTGGTGATAATCCCTGAGAAAAAGAAAGGATTGTGTAAGAGAAGAAGTCTATCTAAGGCATGAACAGGCCAATGCAGGGCAATGATCAAATCTTCATTCTACCGTTGTTAGCTGTGTTATACTGGGTATGTTGTTTTACCTCTCTGAGCTTCTTTCTGTCAGTTATAAAACCTTGTTGGGCTGGTGCAAGATTAAAATTAGTTAAGCAGCTCACATAAAGCACATAGCAGGTATACAGGAAATTGTTTTTATCAGGCAAGTAGACAATTTGTCTAAATGTTGCTATTTGCTCACTTAGTGTCTGTTAACTTGCAGTCTTGGATTGGGTTTGCTCAGTCCATCAAAATGGAGTTTAAAAGACCAATAAGAATCTCATGGAGAGAAAGATTAAGCAGCAGTACCGTTTTTACTATCAAAGAATGTTTTTGGATGTGCTAAGAAGATCCCCTGAAACAACATCATCAATTAGATGGACAAATCTTTAGATTAGGAACTATATCGTTGGAACACAATCAACTCGTGCGCCCGTCACAGTTATTATACAATGAACGGAAGAGTAACAACTTAGTCTGTGCCAAGTGCTTACGATCAGTCAGGCCTATTTAACATGAAGCTCTTCCCCACCATGTCCTGATGCCTCCGTCCTCTGCACTTTACCACTGTGACCTTTCACACAAGGTGAGCACAAATGCTGCCCCAGCTGCAGCCCTATTGGGTCCCCCGCCAGCCACACTGGAGCCTGAGGCAAAAGGACAAGTGTATGCCCCTAGAAACACTGATCAAAACATCCTCCCGCATTGTGAAACAGGTGGAAAAAGTTAATAAAAAGCTCTACAATAATTTTTAAAAAAGACTATTTATAAAGCCCTGCATTCCCCAATCTGTTCTCACCCCATTCCTTGTCAATTCTCATAAACCCACAGGGTGGGAACACGATGGCCCCACTGCCTGGGAACCTTGGCTGATTGGAAAGACTATTCCCATTGCAAAATAACACAGAGTAGTAAGATAACAGCAGCCTGTCTTTATTTAAAATTTTGATATTTTGTTCATCATGGATTTTTTTTGGCATTCATTTTTTAAAATACTGCCTTAAAATGTTAATTATCTTCATTACAGAGTTTTTGGATGCCTCTTCAAATTTTTGTGCTTGCGGTAAGAGCCCATGCACCTCACCCTAATCTTGGCCCTGCTTAGTTGGCGCTAAAATTCAAGGAGAGAATTGTCTTTGGTTTTTTGGGGTTCTTTTGGTGAGGAGGATTGGCCCTGAGCTAACATCTGTGCCAATCTTCCTCTCTTTTGTATATGGGATGCTACCACAGTATGTCTTGATGAGCGGCATGTAGGTCCATGCCTGGGATCCAAACCTGTCTTTGTTTTAAAAAATATCTGGCTGAGGTGAAGGTGAGGGAAGAAACTCTAAGGACGGGAATAACAAACAGTGACCATTAAACTGAACTGTAGGGCCAAAGAGAGGAATTTCTTTCATTTTGTTTTGTTTTCCTCTGAGAGGAAGAGGAAAAGGGAGAGAAAAGAGGAAGGATGGGGACACAGAGCCAGTGATGTTAAGAGCAGCTGGGCTGAGTGGGGAGCAGGGCCAAGAACACCCTCTGGGCTTATGACTGCAGATGGTTGCAAGAACAATGCTACTTATGGTTCCATTTGAAAAGGTGTGTATCTTTGTGGTATAAACCAAATTTGCCTCACTGAGATCTGCAGTAAATCATGTTAAAACCACACATGTTCTGAGTTGCAGAAATCCAAAAAGGGGCTGAGTTCATGCTTTGTGGGTGTGATGGGGAACAGATTGACTTCAGCAAGAGCCTGGAGGCAGAGGGCCCAGGAGAATCTGACCTGCTGGGAATTTGCAGAAATCATGGGGAAGTGTTTGGATCTCCACAGAGCGAGGAAGCGGTAGGGGGTTGAATCAGTCTTGTAGAAATCTTGAGGGCAGGAAAGGCCCTAAGGCCTCAATTTTGTCCTGAAAAAATGCTGGGAGAAACTCAGTAGATAAGACTCTAGAAAGGGTTATGTCCTGAATCTAGCTGATGCTCACAGATTTCAGATTTGCCAAATGTTTTTCTGTTTCTCTTTCTTGTCTTTAGGTCCAGGATCACTGTCTCACTCAATGCCTAACATGCATCTGGAGAATATAGTAAGTTTTCCTGCCCTTTCTGCTCCTCTTCCCTGATATTGCCTCCTCCTCACCTCGGATGTGTCCTGCGGGGGAGATAGCAATAAGAATATTGCATGCTAAAGAAAAAGAAAAAAAGAAGAATATTGGGTGTGCTGCCTTTGTGTTCACATATGACTCAAGGGTATCAGTGCCCTTTCTGTTATATCCCAAACTGCATTCCTCCCTAACCTGGGTGAAGGGAGGCAATCAGGGGACACAGCATTCTCTAGCACCTGGCGGGGGTGGGGGGGGGGGGGCAGGGTCTTCTCTGCCTCTGGCCATTCCAGTTTGGGATCCGTGGAGAAGCAACGAAAGACTGCGCTGCAGCCTGTCTGTGGTGGAGATCTGCTGGAAGAGGGGAGTGGATGGATCCCTCCCCTTCTGGGAGTCTCCCTGCTGCTGTGGGCTGTGCTCCATAAACCTCAGAGGACTGTTAGGCAGGTTTATGAAACTTTTATTGATGGGACATGGGAATCTCAGAAGAGCAGTTCCGTGAAAGCTTTATCTTACTTGAAACTGCCCAAAGTGGGGAGGCCTTTTCAGACTTAGAACTCTGCTAGGAAGGCGTTCTCCTGGTCGATCCGCCCTTCTCTCCAGTCTCCATTCATACAGGGCACGCTCTCTTTAAGTCTCTGAGTTGGGCGCACTCACAAACCACACTCTGCAGGGTTCGGACAGCAGCTTTGCCTGCAGGGGGCCTTCCTGAATTGCAACAACGATGACGCCTCAGGCATTCTCCATAGGCTCTTCCAAGGCAATGGGGTGGCCCCTGGTCCTGTACGTGAAGGTCAACATGGGTGCTCTGAATGCAGTTCTGTTTCTCTGCCCAGAAGTTTCCATGGCTGATTTTCTTACTCGGCTCCTTAAGAAGTAAGTCACCTTACCAGGGTTAAGCATTCATTTTTCTTAGAAACAACACAGTTCGGTCTTGTAGGAGGAGGAATAGTCCTCCATCCAGCATGGCTTTGGCCTGGCAGTTTTTAGAACAGTAAGTGCCATCATCACTGTGCTGAGAAACACTTGGCTTTTTCCTGCCTCCCCCGAGCCTGGCTTGTTTTAGAAAGAACTACGTCCACTCTAAACGTTATTGTTACTGCCCGAGGTATGGCACCAATTCTAATCACACACCATTAATTCCTCTTACTCCTTTCCCAGTTTATAAAACCACGCATAATTTGGGAGTGAAGAATATTTTACTGCTCTACATACTTTATCCACGATAAAAGTATTTATAAGCACACAAATCTGGCCAATCACTGTTTCAGGCATGAAGTGGAAGACATAGTTCTTGTCCCAAGTTGATTATTTCTTCTTGGAAATAAAATTAAACACTGACAGAGTAATAGAGTGGCCTTGTGTTCCCCAGTTGGCCCCTCTGTGCTTCCATACACTTCTCTCACCCACCATCCTTAAGCCATTTTCTTTCCTGTTCCCCAAATGTACTGTTTTTAATCCTTTACAGATGAGTATAAGCTTCCCCCACAGCAGACCTAAAAGCACAATATGTCCTTTACCATTTGAAGTGGGCATACACTGTCTTCCGAAATGATTGCTTGGAATTATGTTGCTTCTCTTGCACTTGCCAAACGTTTCTAACCAATCTCAAGACTCTAGCCTTTCTTCTGTGAAGCTATGACCACTATAGAATTGCAATAGTAATAAAAATGGAGTGTTTATAATGTTCCAGGCACTGGGCCCAGCCTTTTACATGTTGAGAGATGTCCTGGTTGAGAGATGTCTCTGGAGTCAGATAGTCTAGGGTGTCAGCCTTGGCTCTGCCAGGTACTTGCTAGGTGACCTTGAGAAAAGCTTAAACTCTTTTAGTTTACACATCTGTAAAATAGGGGATAATTACACTATTTTCCTCATGGAGTTGATGTGAATATTAGATGAGTTTATGTATGAAAAGCATTTAGTATAGAGGTACAGAATAATTCTTCCATAAGAGTTAGCTGGATTATTATTAATAATCGAACTGAAGTCACACAACTGTGAGGTGATGGGGCAGGCCTGGAACCCAACTCTGGTTGACTCCACTATGCCATAGCCACTTTCCAAAATGGGATATTATTATTATTATGTTGGAGATGGGGGACCCTTCTTTCCTTAGATTGGAAGAGGCCTTATCATATGCCCCTTTTTCCCGGCTGCCTTTCCCCTCCCCACACTTAGACTCATTCGTCCCTGGACAAGGAGGAATGATTCATCTGGTTATTAAGGTTTGGATGAAAGAACTGAGTGTGAGTGGCTCAGTGCCTTCCTCCACTTCTCTTTTGCTGTCTACCTGCCTCCGGAGGGTTTACATTCTCCCTGACAGGCCCCTAAGGGTGTCCTCTAGGACATGGGTCTGCCTGTGCCTGTGTGGGTTACGTGTTCTCTTCTCATGTCTGGGATTAGTAAGCACATTATGTTGTGTGCCTAAGACATATGCTATGTAGGCTTTGTTGGTAATAAAGCTGGTGTTTCAATATTCATCTCCCTGACACCTGTGTCTGTGTCTTAATTGGTTCTGAACTCAGGCTTGGAAAAGGAGAGTGCTATTTATGAACACTTCAGACCCCAATGGTATCCTTCAAACTGCCATACAGTTCTGTTGGTTCCCTAGTATGGCTGTCTCCTGAATTCAGTTCCTCCTTTGGCTGTTCTGCCACTGCCTTGGTGTAGGCTCTCAGCAGCAATGTGGTAACCTTCTAACTGTTCTCGTTGCTAACAGTTTGGCTCTATATCAGCCCTTCCCTCTTCACCTCTGTCTGCACCCTAGAGTGCAGATATGGTCCTGACATCCCCCTGCTCACAATCCTTAAATGACTCCCTGTGACCCCAGGATAAGTAATTCTTAGTATAGAATACAAGGCCTTCAAGATATGGCTGTCCCCTCCCCTTCTTAGTCACTTGTCAGCCTCAAGCAGTGTCGTTCCAACTAATTCGGTCTAGTTGTATTCCTGGACATCTTCCTTTCTCGTGTGGTTTTGCAGATACCGTTTCCTCACTGTAGAACCCTCCTTCCCTCTCTGTCCCTGGCTGCCATGAATTCTCAAGCCGTTAGCTTAAGGGTTCTCTCCCCCAGAAATCCTTCCTTTGTCCATTGACTCCATCCTTCTTGTGGGCTTCTATAGCACATGCCCTGCAGAGTTGATGATGTTTGTCCTTGTCCGTCTGTCCTACTAGATAGTGAAAATCTTTAATACTGAGGCTTGAGCCCCAATTTTTTGTTGTTAGGAGGAGTTGTGTATTTATACCTCCCTGGCTCAAGTTGTTGAACAGACAAACCACAGAACAGGAAACCCAAAGAGTTGAATAAACTTATGAAAAGCAGCTCAGTCTCACTAATGATTAGGAAAAATTCAAATTAAAACCACAATTGGATGTTATTTCACACTTTCCAGGTTGCCAAAAATTAAAAAGTCTGATAAAACCAAGTGCTGACCAAGATGTAAGTAACAGACCCTGCCATGCACTGCTGAGGGGAGTGGCAATTAGAACAATCACTTTGGAGCAATTCTACAGCAGCTGGTAAATTTGAAGATGTGTGTGTTATGACCTCAAAATTCTACTGCTAATTATATACCCTGGACAAATTCTTGTACAAGAAGAAAAGTATAAGTATGTTCATTGCAGCATTATTTGTAATAATAAAAAGTCAACGGTGATTTAAATACCCATCAAGAAAAGAATGGATAATAAATCATGATGTATTTATGAAGTGGAATATTATATAGCAGAGAATATAAATAAACTAGACCTAAAGTTATTGACATAATAAATTTCACACACTCACCATAATGAGTGAAAAATCAAATTGTAAAAGGATACTTACAGTATACCATTTATTTAAAGTAAACATGCAAAACAATATATATTTAAGTATACCCACATATGTAGTAAAATATAAAGGAATGCTTGGGAATGATCAACACCACATTCAAGTTTACAGTCACCTTTGGGAGGGAGGGGGTGGAATGAACCTAAGAGCCTTAAATGTATTTGTAATGTCTATTCTTAAACTAGATAGTGGGGACATAGGTATTCACTCTGTTGTCCTTCATTGCTCTATCATCTCTTGTACCTCATTTTTTCAAATAAGCAAATCTTTCATTACTAAAAGGAATGTTTTTTAAAGAAAGCCGAGGTTTGGGGCTTGAATTCAAATCCCTGTTTTTCTCTTTCCTAGCATGAGCAAATATCTTAAACCCCCTGAGTCTCAGTTTCTCCATCTGTAAAATGAAGATAGCAATTCCTTTTTCCACAGGTTATGTTGGGATCAAATGAGATAGTGCAGGTCATGCAGATAGCGCAGTGTCTGGCACAGGATTGAACTTTCAGTTCATATTATCTGTGATAATTCCAGAAGGCTCTTGATGCACACTTTTTACATTTTAAATGAAATAATGTCTGTTGTTGAGGGGGTGGGGGAGATGGGTGAAGGGGGTCAAAAGGTACAAATTTCCGGTTATAAGATAAATAAGTTCTGGGGAGGTAACGTACAGTGTGACCACTATAGTTAACAACACTGGATTGTGTATTTGAAAGTTGCTGAGAGAGTAGATCTTAAAAGTTCTAATCACAAGAAAAAAAATTGTAACTATTTGAAGTGACGATGTTAACTAAACTTATTGTGGTACTCATTTCACAATATATACATGTATCATTATGCTGTTACCTTAAACTTATGCAAAGTTATATGTCAAGTATATCTCAATAAAACTTTAAAAAAGGAAATAATATCAGTAGTCAATATCAAACATATTTAAATGTCACATAGTAAATGTTAAATGTTAAGGCAGTTCCCTTCCTGCCTAGCAGACTCCCCAAAACTTCAAACCGAAAGGTGAATGATGTGTTCAGTTTTTACGTTCAGAGTTTAATTATGTATTTTCTTTAGGTCATGGCCACACAAGCCAATATTTGTTTTTAAACTTGGGTTCATGTCCCTGACTTCTTAGATAATTTAGATAATTGAGGTGCTTCAGGCAGGGCCTGTCTAAATGCGTAGTCTGTTCAACACAGAGGACAGTCTCGACACACTGTGTCCTCTCTCTCTCTTACGCACACTTTGAAGTCTATGCTGCACTTTGCATTACTCTTCTTGCTTTAGTTTTTTAGTGGCTTTTGGGTCACTGCCAGCTGACTGCAAGCTGAGTCCTGCAAACTGAATCCCCTCAGCTCACGTCAGCTCTGTTGCCTGGCGCTAGCGACCTTCCCAGCCTGTCTCAGCTCCACCGGAACCAAGCAATGCCTCCTCCCGCCTCCACCCCTATGCTGCTGCATCATAGCCGGGTGTTGGCACAGGCGTGGAAGGTGCAGGCCTCCTTGTGCACAGGTCTCCCGTGCACTCTGCAGAGGAGAATAATGTAAAGAGAGTGTGATGGAAAGAAGGCCAACTTCAGAAAGCTGGGACAGAGGCAGGCAACATTCTGGATTTCCGTAATAAATTTTGTAATAATTCTCTCCTACCATAAAATTGAGTAATAGCTGTAAAATCAATTATGAACATTGTGGCTTAATTTTCTAATTAATTAAAACCACACAGAGGATCTTCAAGTCTAGTAAATGAATCTTTCTGTGCAAACCTCACTCGAATATCCTGGAGCAGAATTCCTGGGTTTGAATCCCAACTCTGCTTCTACGCAGAGAGGTTAGGTAACTTGTTACCTTTGGTAAATCACTTTCTCTTTGCACCTCCTTCAAATGGGGGGAATAATAGTGCCTATTTCATAGGCTTGTTGTGGAGATTAAATGAGTTAATATGTGTACATCAAATAGTGCCTAATATTAGAAAGTGTGCAATAATTATTAGCTATTATTTTCTGCTAAATTTGATTGGACCAGAAAATGTCTTTTGTGTCTTCATGTAAGTTGTTGGTATTTTCATTTATTTTTTGAGGAAGATCAGCCCTGAGCTAACATCTGTTGCCAATCCTCCTCTTTTTGCTGAGGAAGACTGGCCCTGAACTAACATCCATGCCCATCTCCCTCTACTTTATATGCGGGACGCCTACCACAGCACAGCTTGCCAAGCGGTGCCATGTCTGCACCCGGGATCCAAACTGGGGAACCCATGGCCGCTGAAGAGGAACATGCGAACTTAACTGCTGTGCCACCCGGCCGGCCCCAAGTTGTTGGTATTTTAAAAACACAAGAGCAAGAACACTGTGGTGGTAATCATTTTGCAATATATAAGTGTATCAAATCAACAATATACACCTTAAAGTTACACAATGTTATATGTCAATTATATCTCAGTAAAGCAAGGAAAAATAGGAAAAAAGCCACAAGCATTATTTGATCTTGTTTTAACAAGATCATTGTTAAACTGAAGGGGATCAAAAGATAAAGCAGGAAGATCAGCTAGAAGGCGCATCTGTAGGAATCCAGGTGGCGTGGGCAGGGTGGTAGTAGTTGAGGTGGTGAGAAGCATACACAACAACATCTACTAAATAGTCTGTGCTTTGTGTCACCCATCTTTATCACAAATCAAGTGCCTGTGTGTGTGTGTTGTGTGCATGCACATGTGTATGCGTATCTCTGGGCTCTCTTCTATTCAGTTTACCTCTGTATTCCCACCGCTGTGAGCACCATATTATTTTTAACACTAGGGCTTTGTGATATGTGTTACTATCCGGTAGAGTGAGTCTTCCCCTTTTGCTCTTCTTTTTCAAAGTTAACTTGGTTATCTATGTTCTTTTATTCGGCCACATACACTTTGGAATGAATATATCAAATTCCTAAAACCAGAAATTTTGCTTGGGATTTTACTAATTCTAGAAGTTAATTTGCAGAAAATTGGCATCTTTCCTATCTTGTTACTACATCCACGAACATGGTGGGGCTCCCCGATTTATCATATCTTTTTTTATGTTCTATAATTAGAATCTTAAATTATTCTCCATAACGGTCTTGTATGTTCTTTCTTAGTTTAATTCCTAAATACTTTCTTGTGAAGAGTATATTGTTTTCTATTTGATTATGGCTGGAATAAAGAAATATGGGTTTTTATAAATTGACCTGGTTTCTAGAAACCTTGTTAAGGTTTCTCATTAGATCTCATAATATTTTATTTATTATAATAAAATTATTAATAATTTATTTTCTTGGGTTTTTGTATTTTCTGCAATTTATTATAGTTTGGAACTGAAGTTCATAGTTCTTGGCCTGAAAATTGAATCTCTAATTTTAATGAAAATGAAAAATTCAAGATCTCTCCTTTTCATAAGGATAAGCAAAATGGACAATTCCAGGACCTTAGCAAAACAACAGCTAGGAATAAGTATTTGTCCAATTATAATAACACCAAACCACATTCCCAAACACAGTATCTTTCTTACTGCTAATGAAAACAGCAACAACAAAAATAATAGTCTTTCAACTCATATATATTCTCAGTAGTAATTCAGTAGCAGACATGGATTTCTCAATCCCTAACATGTTTAAATTTATTACACTGCAGCTGAATATTGTTTTTATTTTTTTGTTCATAAAACATAGTTGTCTTTACTGATAATATGAACATTAATGTTATATTGTTTTCAATTTTGTTCATATATTGTATACATCAATTTAATGCAAGGCAGGATTTAGAATTATATATCAACAGTCAAATTCACTGGGTATTTAAATATTTAAACACAAGACTGTAAAAGGAATCTGTTTTCAGTTTTGTTTATTTACATAGTCTCTCGCATAAAAGGATGAAGAAATCCATCAGTTTCTGACCAATCCAGAATTACAACCTGTCAGATTTTAAAAAATCATCCATTTATAAGGATTTACAGAGAAGATTAATTGTGAATTTCTGTGAACTACTCAAATAACGGTTTATATAGTCATATCACATTTTAGTTAATATAAATATTCAAACTTGATAGTATTTAAAAAAATTTCTGGGGGCTGGCCCAGTGGTCCAGCAGTTAAGTTTGCATGTCCTTCTTCGGTGGCCCAGGGTTTGCCAATTCGGATCCCAGGTGCAGACCTACGTACCACCTATCAAGCCATGCTGTGGCAGGCATCCACATATAAAGTAGAGGAAGATGGGCATGGATGTTAGCTCAGGGCCAGTCTTCCTCAGCAAAAAGAGGAGGATTGGTGGCAGATGTTAGCTCAGGACTAATCTTCCAAAAAAAAAATTTCTAAGAGTAGTAACTATTTTTCTTCATAATAAAATACCTAAGTGTACCATTTCTAGTTGAGGACAGTCCAGTGAGAACACTGGCATAATCATTTCTTTCTAGACCATACGTAAGAACACTCATACAAATTAATTCTCTGTGACATGATATTCTGTTTAGGAGTTTGAAATGTTCCAAGGAAAGGAATAAATTATATGGCAAAGAGGGCTCTTGAAAAATTAGAAGCAGCATAATTGGTCAAAACTAAGGGAATAATGACAAAAATTATGGCATGTCCGCTTGATGGAATGCTGAGCAGCTATTGAAATTTGAAGACTATACAGCATATGAGAAAGTATCTATGCTGCTAAGAAGGAAAATCTGTAAAAGTTGAACAAATACAAGGATATTGACTATATCTTTAAATAACAAGTAAGAAATGAAATTAATAGTTAACTAGGGTGGTAAGATAATGGGAGAATCCTTCATTCTCCAGATTTTCTGTGGTCATAATGATAATAGCCCCCAGAATGTCTTGAGTATCTGCTTTTGTGCCGGGCACTGTACCAGCCACTTTGTACACATGATTCCTAATCTCCACAACAACCTACAGCAGTGCTTCTCAAGCTTCAGTGAGCATCGGAATCCTCTGGAAGGCTTGTTAAAATACAGATTGCTGGGCTCCATCTTCAGAGCTTCTGATTCAGTATGTCTGGGGTTGGATTCAAGAACTTGCATTTCTAACAAGTTCCTAGAAATGAGGACGCTGCTGGTCCAGTGCTGTAGACCGAATGTTTGGGTTCCCCCCAAATTCATATGTTGAAATCCTAGTCCTCAAGGTGATGGTATTAGGAGGTGGGGTCTTTGAGAGGTGATTAGGTCATAAGGGCAGTGCCCTCATGAATGTGATTTGTGCCCTTATAAGAGAGGCCCCGGAGAACTCCCTTGCTCCTTCTGTCTTACGAAGACACAGCAAAAAAATGGCCGTCTATGAACCAGAAGCAAATCCTCACCAGACACCAAATCTGTGGGCACCTTGATCTTGGGCTTCCCAGCCTCCAGAACTGTGAGAAATAAATTTCTGTTTGTTATAAGCCACCCAGTCTATGGTATTCTGTTATAGCAGCCTGAACAGACTAAGACATCCAGGGTCTACGCTTTTAGAAACACTGATTTCAAACATAGGCATTTCCCCCATTTTGTAAGTGAGAAAATTGAGAGTCAGAGGTTAAATAACAAAACTAGTAAGTTGTAGAGGCAGAATTTAACCACAAGTGTGTCTAACTCCAAAGTCTGTCTTTTTTGCTCTATGCTTCACTTGTCTTTTAAGTGTGATCCTATTGCTTATCCACAGTGTCTCAGTTCTCTTGTTGCGGTCATCTATACGGGGTGCTGCACAGTTGGGTGACTGATCACTAGGAAGCCTCATGAGATGGCATATGCCTGGGGGGAAAAGAACTGGCTCTTTGGGCTCCAAAATTCAGAAACTGAGATCTTGTGAGTATTCCTGAGTCGACTGGATTGAGAGGAGATTCCTCACATGAAGAAAGCTCTCGACCGGCTGACGTATAAAGTCAGGATGCCAGCTTAACAATTAACTCTGTGAAATATAATTGCCATGGGACCAGAAATTCCTGGTTGGCCTGACCAGGCATGCTCTCCCTGGAGACATGTTATGTGCATGAGAAACCAAATTATCAGAAGGCTGCTTGGTGACCATGGAAGCAAGGCTAGGGAACTTAATAAGACTCAAATATTTCATGTCATCAGCTCTTTTGGCATGCCCCAGTGCAGATGTTCACAGAAAAGAAACAACATACCAGGTAGATCAGTATTTGAATTGAACTGACCAAGTACTGCACTGGTCCCTGGCTGCTCCTCAAATCGGCCTGACACTATTGGCTGCTAGGAGTCCCCTCTCCCCTATGTTTCTAAGACCAATTTACCTTCTTCCACTTCTTGTATTTTAGGTGTCTAAATAGCTTCAATCTGTTTGTTGAAAATCAAGACTTGTAGGTCTGGGAGTGCTATGGTCCGACTGTTTGTGTCGTCTGCAAATTTCTACGTTGAATCCTAACCCCCAAGGTGATGGTGTTAGGAGGGGGCCCTTTGGGGAAGTTAGGTCATGAGGGCAGAGCCCTCATGAGTGGAATTAGTGCCCTTATAAAAGAGATCCCAGAGAAGTCCCTTGCCCCTTCTGCCATATGCGGTCACAGTGAGAAGACAGCCGTCTATGAGGAAAAGGGCTCTTATCAGACGCTGATAAGGCTGGCACCTTGATCTTGGACTTCCCAACCTCCAGAACTGTGAGAAATAAATTTCTATTGTTTACAACCTATGTAGTTTATGATATTTTTGTTATGGCAGCCCCAAAGGACTAAGACAGGGAGCCATTTTTCTCTTTATGGTGACTTTACATATGTCTACTGTGATCTACTTTTTATTTATAATCATAGCTTAGCTCTTACAGGGCAATCTTATTTTTATCTGCAATGGCTTGATTCTTGGATTGTATGAGTAAATTCATGGAGATATTGGTTTTCTTGGCTTTATGGACGTGAGCCCCAAATTTCAGAGAAGGAGTAGAGAAAGGATGACAGTCAATATTTGGAGGCATCTGCAACACTCTGGATCTGACACAGCTGGTGAGAGTCTGAGAGAGGCCTTCTCTCGTCAGCGCAGTATGGTTTAGAGTGAGAGGCATAGTGATGCTCATCAATGAAAACAGATTCAAATGAACCCATGCAATTTGTTGGCACATGTGGATGATTGCCCTCGTGGGGTTCCTAGCTGGGGCACGCCCTTCACATGTGCTTGTTGCATTCTCCAGGCCAGTGGTTCTCAAAGTTGATACTATTATGGGCTGAATTATGTCCTCCCAAAATTCATATATTGAAGTCCCGACTGCTAGTCCCCAGAATGTAACTGTATTTGGAGATAGAGTATTTAAAGAGGTAAGATTAAATGAAATCATATGGGTAGGCCCTACTCCACGGGATTGCATTTGGAGATGAGGCCTTCAAGGAGGTGATTGAGTTAACCTTGGGGCCCTAGTGGGGACCTAATACAATGACTGGTATCCTTATAAGAAGAGGGAGAGATGCACGCACACACATGTGGGAAAGGCCATGTGAGGACACAATGAGAAGGTAGCCATCTGCAAACCAGAGAGAGAGGTCTCAGGAGAAACCAAATGTGCCAACGTCTTGATCTTAAACTTACAACCTCCAGAACTGTGTGAAAAATAAATTTCTGTTGTTTAAGCCACCCAGTCTGTAGCATTCTGTTATGGCAGCCCTACCTAACCAATATGGGTCCACCTTCAACAGCAGCACCTAGGATATTGTTAGAAACACGCATTCTTGGGACCCACTCCAGTCCCACCAAATCAGAAACTCTGGGAGTGGGGCCTAGCAATTTGAGTTTTAGCAAGTCTTCCAAGTGATTCTGATTCGTGCTACAGTTTGAGAACCACTGTCCTAGGCCTTTGTGTATAAATTACTTGGATAAGGGATTCTAATATATTCCATATGCTGACAACATGAATACTAGTGTTATATTGTCTGTATAATCCCTTATTGACAATATGTATACAAACATTTTACATTTGTAGTTGCTACGAGAGGTAACTAGAGCCTGTCCGTGATGATCATGAACAAAGAGGGTTACTGAGTTTTTCGCACTTATGGAGAGTAGCATGGGCTCAAGAGCCTGAACCATGTGCATTCAAATCACTTATGAGCTGTGTGACCTTAGGCAAGTTACTCTTTCTGTGCCCTGGATCTTTGTTTATGAAATAGGGACAATGAGAGTACCATCTAACAGGCTTGTTAAGAGGATTAAAGTACTTAGAACCCTGTTTGACACATAAGAAGGACTATATAAGTGTCTATTAAACGAAATGACTAAATGACTTCATTAAGTCCAAGGAATAATTTTGTAAATGGTTTAGAGAGTCACTGGGCAGGTTTGGGTAGGCTTTGGTGGTTTCTCTTGGAGCCAGTCCATGACGATGTTTTCATGCTTTCTACTTCATTACCTCCTAAGGCTGGCTTGCTAAGTGAGTGCTTGATAGTCAACATCTGCCTAGGAAGATGGCTTTCTCAGGTGCTCCTCGGAAGTGCCCGTAGAGGTGACAGAACCCACCAACACCTTTGATATAAAGTTATTGCAGTGTTTCTATCAGTTGTCTCTGGTCAATGGTTAAGAGTTGCAGACCTTCCTTCATAGAAGATAGTTTCTTAGTTAGGTGTGGATCAATGCAGGCATCTGTCTCCAGGCTGTGTTTTTCTTTTTTCTTCTAGGAATACTTAAAAATTACCTCTTCCTTTGAGAAGACGCTGACTAGTATATATGGGACAGCTTCTCTAATGCTCTTGCAATCTGAGTTTATTTGGAAAGAAAGCTTCACCTTGTCAGCAGCTCCCACTTGGGAGAACGTTTAGAGCTTAAATTTCAGGACATTCCAGTTTAAAAGTTTCTGTAATTTGTTATGCTTCCCTTTATGCCTGGAACTGCATTTTTAATATCTAGGCAGATGGTGTGTAAACACTCAGGAATTTTATACCCACGGTTTGTTTACTGTGCTGGTTGGGCGTTTCTTCAGAGGATAGATTTTCTTTATTCTGATTAGGGCATAATTGCAAGATTTTTGTCAAATTTGGAGGAATTTGAGTATATCCTACCTGTGTTTGCACCTCAAGCAGTAGTTTTCAGCTCTTATTTCTTACAATTATATATGTTTTTCTTTTTTTCTTTCAACCAAGTCTTGCAGTATTTTCTATAGATATTTCATTACGGGGGAACAGACATTTAGGTTCTGAGCATGTGAAGAATGAACTTATGCCAAATTATGCTCAAGGTTTTTAGGTGATAATAAGTTCTGCAATGAATTAGAGGGGTTTTTTACAATAGAGCACGAGACTGCGTGGTTTTAGGTCAGGTCTTTTGGATATGAGGATTCGTCTCGGGACCTACGTCCAAACTGGTCAGCCTATCGATGAAACAGGTTAGAATTTCTGAGGTGTAGTTGTTTTTCACAAATGTGAACAGTTAACTTTGTACAATCCCTGCTCTTATTATGAATCCTTTTAAAGACAAATATTTATTAAATACTCATTATTTACCTAGCATTGTATTTGCTTCTGGGAAGGACATAAGACATGTAAAACATGGCTCTTGTCCTGAAGAAGCTTAAGGATTCAGATAAAGGTACAGAACTAATGCACATGGAAATATTTAATGTGAAACTACGTAGCTGGAGAAGAAGTTTTACCGATCTCTGGCTTTTTTTTATTTTTTTTTTTTGCTGAGGAAGAGTCTCCCTGAGCTAACATCTATTGCCAATCTTCCTCTTTTTTTTTGGGGGGGAAGATTAGCCCTGAGCTAACATCTGTGCCAATCTCCCTCTATTTTGTATGTGGGTCACCATCACAACATGGCTGATGAGTGGTATAGGTCCGTGCCTGGGATCTGAACCCACAAACGCAGGTCACTGAAGTGGAGCACACCGAACTTAACCACTATGCCAAGAGGCTGGCCCCCACCTCTGGCTTTTTTAAGGAGGAATTTTCCTGAGCACAGTCCAGGCTGCTCTCTCCTTTTGGTTCACTCCACCCCCATGGAGTAGGGCAGTGACCCATGTGATTGGTGAAACATGCACTGGACAGTTTCATCCTTCTTCTTCCTCTTGGGAGCTAGCTTGTCAACACAGCATGGGCTCTCCTCAATTTTTCTCTTCCAAGGTGTACCTTTCACCTTAGTGTGTATCTATCCCTTGTCCTGGTCCAGGGCTGCCTGAGATTGGGTACACGTCTGCCTAAATAAATCTAGGGGTTAGTCTTAGCAAAACTACTTGGTAATAAAACTGTTATTTTGGTCTCCACATTGAATCCTTGTTTTAATTCTCAGTATAGAATTATAGAAACCAGGTTAGGAAGAGACCTGAGCAACATATGACACTGAAGCTAGGATCCATGGTAAATCAATGTGGGCTGTCAATGGTTGGGGAAGACTTCATGAAGATTCATTGGGATTGGATCTTGAAGAAGGACCAGGACTTAGAAAATAGAAGGAAGGTAGGGAGTCTTTTTCAGCCTTATTTGCAATCTCTTTAACTTTTAGACCAGTATAGTGAGGAGAAATAGCAATGATTTTCCTATTGCAGATGACCTCAATGAGCCAGGAACAGGATGTTCATGAACATCACAAGGGAAAGGAAATTGGAGAATTCCAGACTTTTGTAATTTCCCAAGTTTGTGGATAGAAGCACAATTATGTTCATGACTGGTCTAACTGCAGAATGGTCTCTGAAAAAGTGTTATTTGCCTAAACCCACTATCAAACTCGTCCAAGTTCTTGGAGAAATGGGTCAGTCTGCCAGAGGACTCCGATGCCTTCAATTCCTACTAGTGGAGACCAAGAGGAGAAAGGGGCCTCCTCCTAGAATCACTCGGCATCTTCAGTGCTCCCCACTTCTCCAGCGTCTTTAGGACAGACACTGAGAATGAGATGCCAAACATGGAGCACAGCCTTCTGAGGACATTGGAAGGTGGCTCCTCTCCATGCTGTGTGATTGTAGGCAAATCAACTAAGTGCTCTGGATCTTACTCCTCATCAGTTAGACGTTGGAATAGGTGCCTGTTCTTGAAGGCCACTGCCAGCTCCCGGACAGAGCTTTTGTTAGAAAATTTATGTTAACCAACAAGTTTCTGGAGCTCTGTAAAACCTTGTGGATTTGAAGACAAACAAATGGAAAATGTCTGTTAACTCCAAATGAGCCCTCCTGCGGTGTATTCAAATAGATCTGAAATCCCCATTTATGTGCTGCGAGGGTAAAAAGCCTCTCAAAGTTTATTTGAAATCTGAGTTGATTGGAAAAGGATTGATTTCCAGGAAATGTGGCAAAATGACCAAGATAGATTCAGGACAGTGTCTTACACACTGTGATGGTCAATAAAAGGTCATTGACTTGAGGCGAGATGAAGGATTCCTTAGCGCGTCATGAACATTCTTGTGCTTTACCGCTTCCTCCACTTTCTCCGTGCCCTGCGTCTCCCCTCATTCCATGCCCAAACAAATTACCAAAGGCTGGAAGAGGAAAGTTGGAATCCTGCTGTGTTTATTTTGCCTTATTTGTTCTGGATTTAGAGTTAAACCTTCCAGTAGATGAACTGTATCAAGGGCTTTTCATTTCATATTGTGAAATGTGTTGTTATGCACAGTTCATTCTATTAAAAAACGAAACGTATAAACCTAAATTAAAATGCATAATGTGGATCCCTCTGAGGGGGTTTCTGGAACACCCGGCCATGAAATATTGCATAGATTTCTTGTTAAGTAGAAAATTATTTTAGCAGCGATCCTTCCTGAGGCCTCAGGAAGGAGCTGGGGCTTCCTGAGCCTCTGAAACTGTAAGGTAGGTGCTTGATATTATGCACATTTATCTCAGTTGCCAGGAACTCCACGTTGCCATCTGTCTCAAAGTCCACCAGAAGCTACCTGTGGTTTAAAAGGCCGGAAAGGTCTGGACAATAAGGGGGCTTAGGGAAATAATGTGGAAATAAAATATTTGCAATTTTTTGGTTAACTCTCCTTTTGACACACTGTGTGGGGTGTTCTGCTCTCTTTCTTGGGTTTCATGCTGTGCAGACAACTTCGTGATGGTTTTTTAAAAAGACAAAACCAACTTCCTATGGCAGACACAATCATAACATCGTGTCTAGAAATATTTATCAGCCCTTATATTTGAGCTATTTGCTAGTCCTCTCGACTGAGAAGTGAACCTCTGGGTGAAGAGCTCTCCACAGAGGAGGCTGAAATAGTTCGCTGGAACTCGGTTCCTCTACAGCCAAAGGGAATAAGAGAATTGAAAGATATCAGTAGAGGTCAGAAAAATCCCCTTGTTAGGCTACATTTCCAATAATTGTCTCAATGCAGTGGTATTAATACTGACATCTGCCCGTTTTGTCTTCTGTAACTGCATTCTAAAGAAACAGCTTCGGGAATCAGATTTAGAATTGTGGTTCCTCAATGAACTGTGGACCACTAAGGCCTTAACTAGGTATGTGAAGGGGAAATGGAAATTGCCCGGGGTAAGTGAAAATGTCACAGTAAATATGTTGTGTTTTTATTTCAGCCTTAAAAATCAAAGTCTAACCCGTGCAGTATAATCTGAAAAAATGAAGCAGCGAGTCTAAATGGTAATTGACCAGCAGTTCTAAAAGATCAAGTGTGGGCCAGCTACCTCATTACTTGCTCTGTGATCTTGGCCAGCTTAACTCGTATTTCCTGATTTCTAAAATGAATGATGTGGATCCTGTGACATTCCACGTGTAACTCACCAAGCCCAGTGCTTGGCACACTGGGAGGTTCAATATTTGTGCCTTTATATTTTCATCCCTTTTCCTATCCCTGTTTTATGGTGTTTTCAGTATGACAGGATTAAACAGTAGAAGCTGCAAAGGTGACATCAGAAATCATGCTTTCCTGTTTATTTAAAAACAAAAATCACAGTATTAAAGAGATTTTCCTTGAAGATACCAAGTAAATAAGTTGTCCAATTATGCAGAATCATCACTATTTTTTCTTTTTGCACAGTTGCATGATTTCAAGCTGCCCTCATCTGACCCACAGAACCTTGCCCATCCTTCTGCATTTCCTCCATGGCACTCCTTAGTAGTCTCTGCATCCGTCATAAGTAAATGCTTTAGATTATCCAGTTGGTTAGGATAGAGGTAGCTTTAGGATCTTCGGAAGAGCTGGGCACCAGGAGATGGGGAGACTAAGTCTCGGGGCTTCCTCTACCTCTGACTTGCTGTGGTTTTTTGTGAAGCCTCAAGTGAGAAAATTAGAATAAAAACATTTGTCAAGGATGAGTTCTCTTCCTCCTTTTTGCACTCTTCTTCTGGATGGAGACAATGTGAGCCTGTGTCCTTGAAGAGCGTCCAGCTTTTAGCCTGGTGATAGCAGGAGAGTAGTATTTCATGAGTCCTTGAAAGGAAGGGGTCCCAGAGCCGTCAGGGGTGGATAAGTAAATGAATGAAGGTAGGAGCCCAAGAAGAGCAAGAATGGCCGGGACTGGTGAGTTGGAGAGCACAGCCCGTGTAAGCTTTGTTCTAAATTCTTCTAAACTTATTTGAATGCACACCTATAAAAATGGCATCTGCAGCTAGAGTTGGCCTCAGGTTGCCAACTGACAGACTCTAGTGTGGACAATGGGATGGAAACTCAGGTGAACCTGAGACAGGTGCTCACTCGCCTCTTCTGGGTGGTGTTCTTTTTGGGAGGGGTGGACTACAGTCTGAGTTGTCATTTTTTTCCATTTCTAAAGGATTCAGCCTCATTAGAGCCTCTCATTCTGGAAAATCAGCAGAATTTTAACTGCCATAATACCCCCGAGTCAGCATGGGATGCTGACGTGCCCCAGTCACACCTTTGGTTTGTTTTGCAATTCAGAATTGGGTGTCCCCGCTGTGGCTGAGGCAGTTGGCTCTGGTTATAGTGCAATAAATTCAGATAAACATTTATGAGGGTAAGTAATCATATTTTATGCAAACAAATGATTCTTCCTTAAAAGTCACTTTTTAAAAATGCATGCTATTTCTTTTCTCACTCAGCATATCAAGCTAATCAAGATATTGTATCATCAAAATTCCCTTCATGACAGTTTATTGTTCCATTTATGTTAAATTTAGAAGGTTGTCCTCCATTTTGTTTCTCCCCTCTCCCCTCATTAAAATTTTATACTCTTACCACTGGTATAAGAAATCATGATTAGTTCATGTATTGCATAGTTACGGCAAAAAAAAACTAGAAAAAGCTACTTCAGAGAGAGGACAGTGTCCATTAAAAAGTGTATGTTGGTTAAATCCAACGCAACACATGAATTACTAGCTCATTTAAATTTAGAGTTCAATATTAAAACAAAAGCTTTGTGATGCAAAGTGTCTTCTTGGTCAAAAGATACAATACTTTTCTGGCCCATTTTAGGTATCCATTTTGCTTCCTTATCAACGAATGCCTGGTTGCTACTGAGGAATTTATGCACGATGTGATGGATGAGAGCCACCCTTAGCCACCTTCTCTCCCCAGTGAAGGAAGAACGTAATGAAACTCAGGTTTGTCACCTCAATGCACTTATATGAGCACAGGCATTTGAATGCTGGAGGTGCCTCTAGAGAAGAGAGTGTGAGATGCTTTCATTTCTCAGGGAGTCTGGAAGGGAGATGAGGAAGAGGAAATTATGGGAATGAAGGATTGGGGGAAGTGGAGTGAGTCATTGTAGGGCACAACCCTTCTGAAGTGTTTTGCTGCGAGGAACTCTAAGCAGCTAATCAGCATTTACTAAGTGTCCTCAGTGGGTGGCCCATTCTGCGATACATACAATGGTCTCTAAGGAGTGTGCAGTCTGCTGTAGGGAACATCCACAGCCATCTGAACCTGCAGGCTGAGCCAGGCTCCCCCGACATGGCAGTGGTGTAGCAGGCTCCTGCTGAGGACACTGCTCTTGGAAAGGAAACATCCTGAAACCCACATGAGTTTAGCTTGCATTCCACCTGACTGAGTATACAGTTTGGTTACTTCCTGGCGATAGGACATAACTCTCTAGACTTTGCTTCTTGTTCTCTGACAGGTTGTAAAGATGATAGCATTTGACTGGGCAAATAAGCACCTGCATGTCATCCTCCTAAACCTTGAGATGGAAGAGAC